>NW_024104657.1:0-13532 GCF_003945595.2 Pipra filicauda | reverse complement strand
GGGACACGGGGGGGACTCGGAGCTCCTGGAGCAGGTCCAGGGCAGGGGGACGAGGATGAGGGAGGCACTGGAGCATCTCTGGCACAGGGGATGTGGAGCTGGGGCTGTTCAGCCTCGAGCAGAGGCTCTGAGAGGGGCCCCCAGGGTCTGTCAGTGCTGCAGGGGATGGACCAGGGGTGAGGGGCAGCTTGGACAGGGCTTGGAATCTACTGGAAGGTGTCCCTACCCTTGGGCTTGATGGTCTCTAAGGTCCCTTCCAGCCCAACCCACTGCACGGGTCTCTGATTCCGGGCATGGAAAGCACAGATTTGAAGAGCAGCCGGGCTGCGCTTGGTGTTCCAGGGACTCTCCTCAGTCCGTCCCTCAGGGCAGGGAGGGGAGGAACAAACGAGACGTGAGAGAGCGAGCGGAGCTCCCGCCTTCAGCCCATCAGACGCGTAATTAGAGAGCTGCGAACGAGCTGCAGACAATAAAACTTCACGCGTTATTAGCCCGGCGAGCAGCGAATCCGCGATTGCGATGATTTCACAGCACCGAAGGCAAAACGGCGACTCTGCCACGCAGGAGAATGAAACGCTCCTCGCTCGGACTCCTTCTTGCTTCACTCTGAAAGGGTTTTATTACTTAACGAACTCTTGTTTTCTGCAATTAGCAGCCCCGCGGAGCTCTTTGTTCTGGTTGCTCCCAGGCTTAGTGGAGGTCAGTCTCTGCAGAAAATCCGGCGGGGGGGTCATTAGAGCCCTGATGACTTTTCGAATGCAGGAGCTGAGCCGTTTCAACACCACTTTCTCCCTGCCCAGCACCCAGAGCCGTTCACTCCGTCCCGGGGGCCGAGGTTTGCCTCGGATTCCTCCCCGTGCAGGTGTCAGAACGAAGCAAACCTGAGAGTGGAGGATTGTTGTTATTTTAAGAACTAACTCACTGCAGCCCATGGAGCTGATGGGACCCGTGGAAAGGAGCAGATCCAAGATAAGTCTTTCCCGAGCTTGAAAAGCAATAATTGCCCCTGCCAGGCTCCCTCTGTGCTGGATGTTCACCTGCTCCGGGTCCCTTCCATGACTCAGAACCTGCCAGTGGATCCTTTTGCCAGCCCTGAACTGGGTCAGGTTTGGTTTCCAGCCCAAACCCCTCTGAGGACACCAAGGTCGGGTCAGTCTTTGGTCTCCCCTGCTGCTCTGGGTTTTGCCCCTTCCTTTATCCCCCCGAGGAATTCGTTCTCTCAGCACACTCAGCTTTTAAAAACTCCTCTTTCCCCCGTAACTCAGGGAGCAAAGCAGTTTTAGGATAATAATTCAGGGCATGTTGGGATAATCTCCGGGTCCTCTGGGCCTGATTCTCCTCCTGCAATCACCTCGTGCAGGGGTGTGATGCCATCAGTGCCACCAGGATGGAACAGGTAAACCCGAGATTATCCCATTAATCCAGGCTTTACACGGGTGCAGAAGGCTGGAAAAGAAAGGAGGAGTTTAATCCCTGCAGCCTTCAGCTCCCGAAATTTATTCCCCACTCATTCTGTTTGCCAGTGGAGGAGCCTGAAATGGCCACCACCGAGTCCTGATCCCACAGGGAGCCCTCTTCTGGCAATTATTAATTAAGAATATTCCACAGATTCGCCGGAACGGAACTCCCCCAACCCAGCAGGGAAGCACCGAACCAGTGCAAAGAGGGTGGGGCAGATTTGGGGGTCAGAGAGCTCCAAACACACCCCAGGAGCCCAAAATCCCCGAGAGAAGGGTCTGTGCTGCCCCTGGGGGACGTTTCTCACAGCTCCACAACTGCCCAGCTGCAGGAACAGGGGTGTTTCCAGACCTTTAGAGGAGAAAACTCCCCATTCTTGGGCATTTTCTATTTTATCAGCTGCTGGCCACACCTGAAACGGGAAATCCTGTTGTTCTTCAGCTGTTTTCCCAGCTCAGGAGTTCCAAGGTTTTTTCAGTCCTGCCAGAAACAACAAAAGAAAATTCACCCAGAAATTCAAAATTGGGACCTGAACCCACTTCTTTGGCAGCACAGAGCCAATTTATTCCGACTAAATTCTCATATAGATCAATTTTAAATCAATTTTAAATCAATATTCCAAACCCAGGAGGTTCCCTGAGAACTCCCTCCATGGCACCAAGAGGACACGAGGCCAGAGGGACCCCCGGGGCTGCTCTGCTTTCCAAAAAGGAGATGAGAGGCCAAAATCCAACAAGTTCATTCCTGAGCTGCAGGGAGGGGATGAGGCAACTGGGAATGAGGCTCTTTGATGTGATGGGCAACTGGGAAGGGCTCCTGCTGTGCCCAGTGGGCTCCCAGTGAGGCCACCGGGGAGCTGGGAATAAATTCAGGCAGGGAATTAGGAGGGGAGTCTCGACCAGCAGCCCAGGGAGGCTCAGGAACAGGCTGCACAGTCCGAAAATTGGGATCAAAACGTGGCAGAGGCTTTAGGATGGAGGTCAGGGAGTTTGTGGCCGAGGTTTTATGGCAGAGCTGAGTCCCTGACTCAGCCCCGGGTGTCTCCTGGGAGCTCAGAAACTCAGCTGGGGGGAGAGGTTTAATGGGAGCTGGCTGGGCTCTGGGAAGCTCAGGACCTGCATGGCAGGGGAAATAAGAGAAAAAAGGGGGTCATGGAATCGTGGAATAGAATAGAATAGAATGGAAATGAATGGAATGGAATGGAATAGAATAGAAATGGATTGGATAGAATAGAATAGAATAGAATAGAATAGAATAGAATAGAATAGAATAGAAATGGAAATGGATAGAATAGAATAGAATTGAATTGAATAGAATTGAATGAAATGGAAATGGATAGAAGAGAATAGAATAAAATAGAATGGAAATGGAAATGGAAATGGATAGAATAGAATAGAATAGAATAGAATAGAATAGAATAGAATAGAATAGAATAGAATAGAATAGAATAATTTGGGCTGGCAGAGACCATCTCACTCCACCCCTGCCATGGGCAGGGACAGCTCCCACCAGCCCAGGTTGCTCCAGCCTGGCCCGGGACCCCTCCAGGGCTGGGGCAGCCCCAGCTCCCCCATCTGCAGCCCTGGCAGGGCAGAGGCTGCAGGGCCTGGGCAGCCAGACCGATACTGGGGAGCCCAGAACAGGTAATTATGTCCTTTGTCTCGTGAGCCGAGTTAATCACGACGTCCAGCCCAGTGATGACAGACACACTAATGAAGAGCCAGGTGGGGTGTGAACCAAACGGCCTCGTTGAGCCACCCGGGCTGGCAGAGCCGGTTCAGCAGCCTCTGAATCACCCAAGAGTTCCCTCAGATCGTCTGCTCTGGGCACAAAGGGTCACACTCCGGGGTGGCAAAAAACCAAGGAGCATCCACGTAGTCCTGGATCACAGCAGGGCTCTGCACTGGGGAAAAAGCTGAGATGTTGAGAGAGTCACCTCAGTGATCAACCAGATCAAAGCAACAGCTACAGAGCTGCTGGAACAACTGCTGCCACCTCCCAGGGAATCTCTGGCTTCTGGGGGCTCAGTGACCTGCTCAGCACTTGCCTTGTCCCCCCTGCCCAGGACCTGCAGGAGCTGCAGCAGCATCTTCCATCTGGGCAGGGCGGGCTCAGGGCAGCAATTTCCCTGCCTGTGGTGTCGTGCTCCCTGGAATTAGTGGCCCGGTGTGGTGTCCAAGGAGCTGAGCTGGGCCCAGCAGGGGAGAGCTCCACGTCCCCTCCGGAGCCACCTCGTCCCTGCACGTCCCTCCCGTCCCCTCCCGAAGGTCTGGGCCCTGCAGATCTCCCTGCAGGTGGCCTTTGCCTCTAAAAATAGCCTTTGTGCAATTCCCGGGGAAGGGAAGAGCAATTACACCTCCAGTCTGGGAGAAACACTCCCTCCCTTTCCAGGGGCTGACTGCAGAGCCTCCCGGGGAACAGGCAGAGCTTTTGTGCTGAGGTTGCTGCCCCAGAGCTGAGGTGACCTCCCCGAGCCTCTCCAGACCTGCATCCAAACCCGTGGTTGAGGTCAGGGCGGCCCCACCTCCTGATCCCCAGCCAGGGGTCAGGTCTCCCTCCCAGCCATGGAAAGGGACGTTCTTTCCTCACCCCGTGTCGCAAGTCGGGGCCGCGAATTCGGCGGCGAAAACGCCCCGAAAACCTCAGGTCTTGCTCAAATAAAAGTGGTGTCTCAACACTCCCGGCTCTGCCTTGATGTGCCTCCGCCAGAGTCTCTCCAGGGTGCCCTGATGGAGGGACACAGCCCAGCCCGGAGCTGACGGGGCACAATCACTTGGGAATGTTGCCCGAAAATCCTGGTGCAGCTCTGGAGCTGCTGGAATCCTCCATGTGCTTCCAAACCCTGCTGGAATCCCCCCTGTGCTTCCAAACCCTGCTGGAATCCTCCATGTGCTTCCAAACCCTGCTGGAATCCCCCCTGTGCTTCCAAACCCTGCTGGAATCCCCCCTGTGCTTCCAAACCCAGCTGGGATCACCCCTGTGCTTCCAAACCCTGCTGGAATCCCCCCTGTGCTTCCAAACCCTGCTGGAATCACCCCTGTGCTTCCAAACCCTGCTGGAATCCCCCCTGTGCTTCCAAACCCTGCTGGAATCCCTCCTGTGCTTCCAAACCCAGCTGGGATCCCTCCTGTGCTTCCAAACCCTTGCCAGGCTGCCAGCCACAGTCCTGGAATGCTTTGGGTTGGAAGGGACCTCAAAGCTCCTCCAGTTCCACCCCCTGCCACGGGCAGGGCCACTTTTTCCTCTCTCCCAGGTTGCTCAGAGCTCCATCCAAGGTGGCCTCAGACCCTTCCAGGGATGGGGCAAACTCCTTGCACGATTCCCTCGATCTCCCTGCTCCAAAGGGCAATATTCCAGGAGCCTATGTGGGCACCAGGGCTGTTCTGATAACCACAGTGCTGCCTAGAAAGCAGCCAGGCAGGTTCTCCACTGCTGGAAAGTGTCCCAGTGCCTGCCCTGAGCAGAGCCACCGCTGGGATCTGCAGCAGGGGAGCAGTGGGGAGGCCTGAGGCAGATTTTGGGCTATTCCCCTCTCCAGCAGAGGCTGGAGACTAAAATTAAACCCGTGAGGGAGGCAGCAAGGCAGGGCCTCACCTGCCAGGGGGTCAGAGAGGGAGTCACACACGTGGAGTCCCACCCTGGGAGGCAACACACGGCCCAAAATTCAGGTGTCCCGCCCTCCAGCTGCCAGAGGATTTGCTGAGGGAGGAAGTTCCACCCCAGTGGGAGCAGCTGCTGCTTCCCCTCGCTGCCCAGGAATCCCGGGGGGGGGCTGGGACCAGCTCAGCCAGACCTGCAGCTGATAAGGGCCCTGCTGGGACGGGGGAGACGGGACAGAGACGGTCCCAAAGACACCCAGAGGTGATGAAATTGGGCTCTGTGTGGGCCAAGGCGCCTCTGCTGCTGAAAATAATCCTCCCAGCACAATTAAGGGCTGCTTGACCCGTGTCCTGATCCCTCCCTGAGATCTGGAGGGTGAGGGTGAGTTATTCTCACTCAATAAATGTTTTTCACGTGGAATAATAGTTATGGAGGAAACTTCTTCCATGAAAAACACCCTTTTTTCCACATTGAGGTTGAAATATCCTTTCAAATGCCATTCTGGCACCTGAATGGGACCAGTTTCCAATTCCATTTGATGGGATAAATCTTGGACACCATTAAAATCCCTTCACTTGCCACGTGATGCAGAGAGAGAAACTCAGTCCCCTGTTGTGTCTCAGATCAGTGGGAGCTCTGTCTTCTGGACCATGGAAAACAACATTAATTCATAAATCCCAGGATTATTTCCATTGGAAAAGACCTCCAAGATCATCAAGTCCAGCCTTTGTTCCATCAGCATCTCATCCCCCAGCCCAGAGCACTCAGTGCCACAGCCAGTCCTTCCCTGGGCACCTCCAGGGCTGGGCACTCCCCCACCTCCCTGGGCAGCCCCTGCCAAGGCCTGAACACCCTTTCCAGGAGGAAATTCCTCCCAGTGATTCAAAATTATCTGTTCTGAAACGAAAGCAGAATGAAATCCGTGAAGATCTTCCTGAGGAAAAGAAAAGTTCACTCACCCCTCACGAGTTTTTACACCCTAAAGCCATTTTAGGGAACTCACTGGTGAAGAGCAAGAGAGAGAAGGACAAATTAAACCCCCCTCTCTTAAACTACAAACACAGCCCAAGGATTAGTGGGAATGGGATGGTGTGAAAGGACTCCTGGAGGGGATGAGGTGGCACCACAACACCCCCAGACCCCCAATGCATCGACCTGAGGGGCTGCCCCTCGTTCCCACCCCCTGTCCTGTCCAGCTGGGTCAGGCAGGGGAATGAAAGGAGCCCTGTGAGTGATCTGCCTACGTGTAGGACAGGGCTGGGGAGGAAGGAGAGCGGGGCAGTTGTGAAACCATGAGCTCATCAGCCAGGAGGACTCATTCCCAGAAGGCAGGGCTTTGGGACCATATAAAGGTTCTGCCGTCCCTCTGCCCCGGCATCCACTCGGCTCCCTGAGACTCCCTGGTGGCCGCCTGGGTAAGTCAGAGGGCTCTGCTGCCTCCCTGGGCTTCCCCCTCACGGGGGGCTCCCTTTGCAAGGGAGGGTTTCACCTCCTGCCTTCGGATACGCAAAAGGTTCTCGGAGAGGAGAGGGGCTGTGGGGAGGACAGGCAAATCTGCAGGGCAAATCCAGGCTGAGTGTAACTCTGGGGGGGGGTTGAGGGCTAAATGAGACCCTTTCTGAAAGGGAGAGCAGAGGAAATTGTGTAGGTTTAAGTTCTCCTCCAGGGGAGGAGAGCAGTGGCCTCCTGGAGCTCCCTCCCAGCTGATTTCCTGGGATTCTGCTGTTGATAACAAGGATCTTGTCCAAACTCCAGTTGCATGGGAGAATTCTCTTGGAAAGCAGGGATTTGGGGCTGCAGGAGCAGAGGGCTGAAGGCATCCCTCCTGTGCTGCCTCACTCATGCCAGCCATGGCAAGGGCAATGCATTAATTCGTTTAAAGATCTTATCAGATCCTTATGGAAAAATGGCAAGAGAGGGGTGTCACTGACCTGGAGGAGGGAGAGGAGAGGAGGGAATTGGCGTTGGAGATGTGCTGAGCGGAGCAGCCACCCCAGGGGGAAGGGAGAAGGAGCTGCCACTCTCCCTCTCCTGCCCACAGCTCCGGGGTGGGGCAGGTCCTGTGCTGGGGGGGCTCCAAAATGCCCCTTTCAGGCACCACTTTTACAATCCTCACCTTCAGCTTGTGCCTTTAAGTTGCTTTCAGAGAAGCAGCAGCCCAGGCTTTAGCAAAGACACTTGCCCAGCCCAGCTGAGCCCGGGCCTGCCTTCAGCAGCCACAAAACAGTTTCCCAAATTGCCGGGAACACGAGGAGTGGCCCTGGGAGCAGAAATCCCTCCTGGTGGCTCTGATTCATGCAGGTCACAGGTGTCATTAGTGGCCAGGCCAATCCAGGGACACGGGGACACGTTATCCCTGCTCATTCTCTCCCTGGACTGGGCCAGGGGTCACCTCAGCCCTTCACATCCCCCCCAAAGTCGGGATGGAACCAGAGCAAGAGGAGGAATTGAGTCCTGGTACTCAAAGGAAAGGCTTTTAATTCCAGGTAAAACCTGGAAACCGTTGCAAAAGGGGCAAACCCCACTGAACTGTTTCACTTTTGCCACTGTAAAACATCCCGTTGGCCCCATATTTATATTTTCCAACTTTCCGCTTTTAAATGTTTGTCTTTCACTTTCGTTGTTTTTCTGTTATTATTTTGACTTTCCGAGGCCGTTGTCTCCACACCAGGAGATCTGTGGTTTGTCAGCTCCTCTCATCGGTTCCCCAGGACAGAAATAAAAGGGAGCTGACACTTTGGGAAGAGGGGGAAGGACTGTGAAGTGCAAATCAGCTGCAGGTTCAAAGGAGCGGCTCTACCTCAGCCAGACCTGACAGGGCTGTCCCACATCGCAGAGCAGAGAGAGGAGGGACGAGATAAGGCGGGGTGGGAGCGGGAGCTGAAAGGCAGGATGAAAAAGGAAGAGCAGATCATCATTCTGGGACAACCCGCCTCGGGAAACCCAAGGGCAAGCCGGGAGAGCTTTGCTCTGGTTTCTTGGAACTCGTATTTTATAACTGAACTCGTATTTTATAACTGAACTCGTATTTTATAACTGAACTCGTATTTTATAACTGAACTCGTATTTTATAACTGAACTCGTATTTTGTAGCCGTTCCCCCTCCTCCTGCCGCGCCCCCCTCAGCACCGCAGTAACGCTCCGATTTTCTTTCAGACCATCCCGTTTCCCGCAAAGATGTCCCTGAATCAGACGCAAATCAAGCAGGAGCTCACGCTCCCCCCCGGGCTGAGCAAGAGCATCCCCCAGCCGAGCCAGGAGCCCGCGCCGTGCCCGCAGCAGCATCCCGAGCTCCGGGACCCCACACCCCGCCCGGGTCCAGCCCCGGCGGTGGCGACGTGCCCAGAACAAGCCGTGCCCTTGCCAAGCCAGGAGCCGGGCAAAGGAGAAGCCCCCGCGGTCGCGGTGCCCCAGTGCCCGGCCCAGGAGCAGCAGCAGCAGCAGAGCAAGTGCCCTCCACCCTTCCCAGCCGAGGCTCTGCCGTGCCCAGAGGAGAAACCAGCCTGCCAAGAGCTGCCCGTGTCCCGCCCTGACCCAGCCCCGTGTGGGCTGGAGAAGCAGCGCCAGGAGAGCCCCGTGCCAGTCCCTGGGACCCGCTCCGAGGCTGCAGCCTGTGCCCAGGAGAAGCAGCAGATCAAGGAGCTCCCCGTGCCCGTCCCTGCTCCGCGCCCCGACCCCACCCCGTGCCCCCAGGAGAAGCAGGAGGTCAAGGAGACCCCCGTGCCCATCCCTGTCCCGCTGCCTGACCCCACCCCGTGCCCTCAGGAGAAACAGGAGATCAAGGAGCTCCCCGTGCCCACCCCGTGCCCTCAGGAGAAGCAGGAGATCAAAGAGACTCCTGTGCCCACCCCGTGTCCCCAGGAAAAGCAGGAGATCAAAGAGACTCCTGTGCCCACCCCCTGTCCCCAAGAGAAGCAGGAGATCAAGGAGCTCCCTGTGCCCACCCCGTGTCCCCAAGAGAAGCAGGAGATCGAGGAGCTCCCCGTGCCCATCCCTGTCCCGCTGCCCGACCCCACCCCGTGTCCCCAAGAGAAGCAGGAGATCAAGGAGCTCCCTGTGCCCACCCCGTGCCCCCAGGAGAAGCAGGAGATCGAGGAGACCCCCGTGCCCATCCCTGTCCCGCTGCCCGACCCCACTCCGTGCCCTCAGCAGCAGCAGGAGATCAAGGAGCTCCCCGTGCCCACCCCGTGCCCTCAGGAGAAGCAGGAGTGCCAGGACACCCCGGTGCCAGTGCCAGCTCCCTGTCCCGACCCAGAGCAGCTCTCCCTTCCCGAGAAAGCCCCTCCCGTGGAGCAGCAGCAGCTCAAACAGCCCAACCCGTGGCCTCCCGCCCAGAAGTAAAGCCGGGGCCGCCCGAGCCGAGCCCCGAGGGGAGAAGAAGATCCCAACCCCAAACCTCCTCTCCCACATCTCCCATCCAGAGGTCATTTCCCAGCGCCTTTTGAATCGCTGCAGAGTTTCTGTGGAGAAGAAAATCGCTGCTGAGCTCCCAAGTCCCCCCTCCAATTAACGCTTCGTCCTGTACTAACAGCGGATAAAAAGGCTTCAAGCAGGGTCCTGGGTGTGTGTTCAGCTTCCCAGCAGCCTGAATTCCTGCCCTCTCCCAGCCCCTCTGGCCCAGAGAGACACCAGAAAGCTCCCTGGCAGCACAAGGCAGGGTTCCTTAAGCTCAGCATTAAACTCTCCCCCAGCACAAGGCCCAGCTCTGGTCTCCCTGCCTTCCCCCCCAGCTCCCTGGATTCCACCTCCCGCCTGCATTTAGGGCTTCCTGCCTGTTAATAGTGGGAGGTTTGGGCAGAACCTGCTGCTGAAGGGTTCTGATCACCCTCCCAGCTCGTGACATGGCAGTGCTGATTGGTTTCATGCAATTAAAAAGAATCCGCCGGGCCGCAGGAAATAGGAAGGGATTTTAGGGCAGAGGCACCAGCTCTGCCCAGGCAGGAGCCAGAGCTCACCTGGAACCTTCTGGGACGTGTGAAAGGGCAGCTCCAGCCGAGAGGCTTCCTGGCAAACCTCCCGAATCCACTCCAGACACGTTTTGAAAGCAGAGATTACCTCGGGCGTGGCTCCCCCGGGCTCCACGGGGCAGAGGAGGGAACGCACCCGGGGCTGCCTCAATTACACCCCACACGGGGCTGTTGTGGAGGGATTTGCCACTTAGCTCTAATTGTTTTAGGCTGGTGTTGCATCCAGGATTCATTTCACTGTGAAAATCAGCAATAAAAGTTGCTTTGAATACCGAGGTGTGGAGGTTTTTCTCGGCTTCTCCTTAAGAAAGGTGGGAGGGAGCCTCAGCTGGCAACAGGCAGGTGTTTGTCGGGGTCAGAGCTTGGGGCTTCCCAATCAGGACCTGGAAACTCGGGAATGGGTGACCCTGAGTCGCAGAACCATGGAATGGTTTGGAATGGGAGGGTCTTTGAAGTCCCTCCAGTGCCACCCCCTGCCACGGGCAGGGACACCTTCCTCTGTCCCAGGTTGCTCCAGCCTGGCCTTGGGCCCTTCCAGGGATCCAGGGGCAGCCAAAGCTTCCCTGGGCAACCTGTGCCAGGCCCTCCCCACCCTCCCAGGGAGGGATTTATCCTTAATATCCCATCTCAACCACCTGTGTGCGCCTTTAAAGGTAATTTTTTGGCAAATAAAAGAGGAAGGTAACGAACAACACGAGCAAAGTGACAATAAAAACATCAGGAAGCAAGTCATGAGGTTATTCATCGTTTTATTGCAGCGTGCCCCAAATGAAGAGCAGGATAAAGCGGCCCCAGGATTTATTTATTTATTATTTTCCAGCAGAGGGTGAGCTAATCCCAGGTAATGAATTGCACCTCGTTGTAAAGCAATTGCTCCTTGCAAGGCTGAGGGGGCGGCTGCGGGGTTCTGGAGCCCTTCCAGCGGCGCCAGCAGACAGGGAAGTTGGGAAAGGAGCGTTTGGAAACGGGGATTTGCATTTGGAAACGGGAATTTGCATCTCCCGTGGCAGCTTCGGGGCCGGGGCCGTCGGGGCTACTTCTGCTTGGGGCAGCCCTGCTGGTGCTGCTGCTGCTGCTGCTGGGGGAGGCTCTTCACGGGGCACTTGGCCTGCCCTTTGGGGGCCTGGCTTTGCTCCACACCCTTGGCAGGGGCCACACACTTCTCCTGGCACTGGGGAGGGAGGCACTGCTGCTGCTTCTGCTGGTGGGACGACATCCCTGCCGAGCCTGCAAGGAAACCCCACAGTTACTTTAAATCCCCTCCACACACACGTCTCCTTCTGGGATATCACGAGTTCGGGAGGTTCCTCAGCTCTGGCATCGACTCCCCAGCCAAGAGGATGAGCTTTTGAGGTTAATCCTCCCACCAAAACCACTCCTGGCCAGAAATCCCTGAGGATGCTGCTCTACCTGCCCCTTATTGACTTCTTTTGGGCCCCCATCACACCCTCTGTGGGCTCAGCCACTCTGCTGAGCCCTCAGAGAGGAACTGCACATAAAATGAGTGCCAGAGGCAGGCTCCAGCCTGACAGAGCCTGGCTCCAGCCTGACAGAGCCTGGCTCCAAGCAGGGAAGTGGCTGCGGGAGCTGAGGAGGGGACAAACATCGAGGGGGGTTTTCCCTTCATTCCCTCTGCTCAAAGAAATGTTTTCTGGACATTCCAGCCTGGACAAGCACAGAAGAAATGCAGGTTTGAAGGCAGACTCGCTCGGCTCAAGGAGAACCTCAGAGCAGGGGTTCGAACTGTTTAAAGAGGAGAGAAAAGTGGTGAGAGCTCGGTGCTGGGAGTTCTGAAAGCAGGAAATCGTGGGAGAACAGCCCCCTTTGGCAACAAGCACATCCCTGCTCAGGTCAGGGAGAGCCTCAGAGCAGGAGCTGCATCTCTGGCCATCAGATTCGATGGATTTTAGACAGAGAAGTGGAACTCAGAGCCCTGGGAATCCAGGAGACCGAAGTGATCAGATGCTAAACCAGCTTCCCACGGGTGCCAGCTGCTGGCAGCTCATCCCCAACCCCTGCTGGTTATCCACAGGATTCTTATCAGCCTGGGGGAAATCCAGAGGGTTGGCAAGGGGGTTCTGGTCCCAGAGAGGCAGCAAACCACTGTTTGGAACCTCAGAAAGCCTCCAAAGCCCGTCCTGTGCCTCTCACCCGCCGGGGGAAAAGCTGGAGCTGGGACTGGAGGGACAAACCAAGGACAAAGCACCCCCAAAGCCCCAGAACCACCCCCTGGGCAGCCAGAGGGGCACGGGAGGACTCACCTGGTGTCTCACCTGGAGTCTCCTGCTCTGGGAAGGAGGGAAGGAGAAGCCACTGGAGGTGAGGAGCTGCAGGAGGGTTTTATACCCTCCCAGGAGCTGATGACAACAGATTAACTCGGTGACCAGAAGCTTTCACAACCAGAACCTGCCCCGCTCCCACCTCCGTGCTCCTGGACCACAGTCAAGGTCTGGGAAGGATCCCTCCTCTTCCAGCTGCGGGGGATTTGTTGTTTTTAATGCCAGGCACACCCAGGCTGGTAATCACGGGCTAATTCATTAATAATTCCCTCATCCCTGTCCTGGGCACGGATCCCACGGCTCTGTGGGGCTGGGACACAACTCACCTCCTCTCTGGAGGGAGCAGAACGTGCTCACACAAAATTCAGGGGATAATTTCATCTGTGACCACAGCACAGATCCCCAGAAACCTGAGTGGGGTGGGGGAACCCCTGTGCCAGCCCCTGGCAGGGGCAGCAGGTCTGTCTTTGGCCTCCTGTGCTTCTGGATTTCGCTGTTGCCCTTCTCCAGTTTCCTCCCCCAAAAAGGGGAATAAAACACTTCATAAAGCCAAGAAATCAGAAATCTTTCCCCTGTTTTTTTCCTTGCACTTTACTGTGGTTTTTCACTGAATTAACTTCATTTTTAATGAACTGAATTCCTTTTTTCCAGACTCACTGAAGTTGTGGCAGGATTTCTTTTTTTTTTTTTTCTTTTTGAGGATGGACCCACCTTGCAGAAAAATGTGGATTCCCTTGAGATTTTTCCAAGGAAGGGACAGAGCAAATGTTCCATCTGAAGCCTTGGCTTTGCTGGAAAAGGAACCCTTGATTTTTCCCACCAACAACCCTTGGCTGTTTTTACCAACAATCCTTGGCTGTTCCCACCAAAATCCTTGATTGTTCCCACCAAAATCCTCGACTGTTCCCACCAACAATCCTTGGCTATTCCCACCAAAAATCCTTGGTTGTTCCCACCAAAATCCTTGGCTATTCCCACCAAAAATCCTTGGTTGTTCCCACCAAAAATCCTTGGCTATTCCCACCAAAATCCTTGGCTGTTCCCACCAAAATCCTTGGCTATTCCCACCAAAATCCTTGGCTATTCCCACCAAAAATCCTCGACTGTTCCCACCAACAATCCTTGGCTATTCCCACCAAAATCCTTGGCTATTCCCACCAAAATCCTTGGCTATTCCCACCAAAATCCTTGGCTGTTCCCACCAAAATCCTTGGCTATTCCCACCAAA